>NW_026126775.1:0-17500 GCF_943737965.1 Phodopus roborovskii | reverse complement strand
TCATCTATCCTATCCTTGTTAATCTACAGTCCTATATGTAAATTAACTCTTATCTCAAATGAAGGAAACTATAACCATAAATATCTCTCTCCAAGTCCATCAAAGATGACAGAACGATAATGCATAAACTCTAGAAATGACAGAGTCAACTTGCTTCCTGGTCAGTCACCTGAATTTCTTCTGTAATGTTCTATCTTCAGCCTATAGGCCATAGTGTGTCTGGCAGACTCCTCAGCAAAGCAGAAAACTTTAAACAGTCCACCTGTATTGGCAGTTTGTCTGTCATTTTTCTCTTTGTTCTGCAATGGTTCTGGCAGAATCTTCCATTAAGCAGGAACCCTGAGGCACTGTCCACCTTCTATCAACAGTCACTTTCCTGTGGGTCCTGCATGTCTGTTTATACAGGATAAATATGAACAGTTCAGACAGGAGCAGTATTTTGCCCAAATGGCAAGTTTTGCCATTTGGGAGTAAGCACCATAATGATTTACTTTGATGTCCATCTTCTTTTCTGACACAGGTTGTGTTGCCAAGAGCAGTTATGTCTTACTGTCAAGAAAAGTCATAAACCATTTTTAAATGACATTATCTGTAGGTCTTTGAAAGTTTTGAAGAATTCCTATTTATCTTAGATACATCTCTGTATATCTAGAAATCCTAACTCACATAAGTTTTGACAATTATAGTTTACTGAAAGACTTTCAAGTTGCAGAGCAATGATGTAGGAAAGGGACAAAAGAGTAGTTCTTGCAAACAGAATATAGAAAATCACAAGGAAAGGACGTTGCCATGGGTGGAAAGATCAGGATGTAAGGAAAACCTAATGCACCAAGAGCCCAAGATTCTTTAGATTCATTCAAAATCAAAGCAGAGAACAAAAAAAAAAAAATAAAAATAAAAATATCATTCTGTGTTATTTCCACTTGTTCCAGGAGCCTTGGCTTCTCCCAAAAAAAACAGAGCACACTCTCCCCTCTGTAATGTGGCCTTGATCAAACATTCCTTCACTCTCACTGAATAGAGAACGATGACAGAGATCCAGGTTCCAATATGCATGATGGCAGATGAGCTAGGAGAGATGTGGGACAATTCCCTTTTCACTGACATCTGCCTAATGGTAGCTGGCCAGGAATTCCATGATGACAACACCATTATAGCAACTCTGAGGAGAGCAGAACAAATTGTGTTGAGATCAATGATCAGGAATTGCAAGGTTTCAAGGAAATGATGGGATTCATTTACACCAGAAAGGCACCAAACCTCCACAGCATGGCAGACACTGTGCTGGCAGCTGCTGACAAGTATGGCCTGGACCTTTGAAGATCATATGTGTGGATAGCCTGTGCAGGGACCTCTCCATGGAGAATTCTGCCAACACTCTCATCCTGGCTAACATGCTCAGTGCATGGCAGCTGAAAACCCAGGCATTGATTTTGTTACACCTCATATTTCAGAGGTCTATGAAACTTCATGTTGGAAGACAATGGTGGGCTCAGATTTCCATTTGGTGGCTAAAGCATACAGCTCCCTGGCTTCTACTCACTGCCTTTACTGGAGCCCTATTCCAAATGCCTGAGGCAACCTTCGGACTCTCTCAGCTCTGACCTACAGGTGTATTCAAGAAGCATCAGCTACAATTGTTACCAAGGACACCTTGACAGAGTGGGGGGCTTATTTAGCATTTACAGAGAATCTGGAAAGACACCCTGGGACTCAGGACTTTAATACCACTGTAAATGAGTTGAATGACATTTAGGGATAGGGGGAGTACTATATCTTTATCATAAAATATTCAGTTGGTGTACTCTTTTGCTTTCTGTCCAATTATTTAAATAGTGGGATTTTGCTTAGTTCTTGACCCCCATGCTCATCATAACAGGGTTCTTGCGGGAACCAATGTGGACTAAACTAAGGAGAACATATGATCAAGGATTTAGAGAAAAGGAGGACACAAACATAAATTTGCTTACAAGAGACTCACACAAGAATGAACACATTTTGATTCCTCCAAACTCAGTGTGTTGGAATTGGAGGGCTGACTCATTTTTCCAAAGCAATTGTTATTCCTGTAGAGAACCAGTTTAAGAGTTCAGATCCCAGTGTATGTGGGTGACTTATCTATTATCTCTAACTGGAGATCCAGAGGATCAAAACCTCTTCTTATCTTTGTGTGCGTACATTCATCTCTGTTAACCAAAGATAATATGAAGTGAAGAAAAAATTTACAGTCAATTTGGTGATTCTGTGGTGTTTCTGTTTGAATAAAAACATTGTAGTCCATTAATCTCTGCTCAGCTGTGGTTGTTTGGGCAGCTCAGTCCTCAGGCCTACCACAGTCCCAAAAGCCCTCACCCCTCTTTCTTTGCACTTAGCTTGCAGAGCAGATGACATAACTGCTCATGCTTTCGTGGAAAATGAGATGAGCATTCCAAAAGGAAAAAGACAGCTGTATCTGGCAGATTCTTTTGATAGTCTTGTCTTTGCAAAAGACTTTGTTGGTTATGAAAAGGAGAATGATGTACATTAACTGAGAATCCCCACTTTTTCCACCTGTACTATTGGTCTGTCTTTACATATTGGGAAAATAATTCTTCCCTACCACACAATGGTCCAAATTGGTATTATTTCTCTGGAGATAGATTCAATGGTTGTGTCTTTGCTCTTATCACTTGTCCTCCCTCTGTTGATTTTTGTTTGTCCTTGACAACTCTTCCTAATTAGACTGGAGTCCTATAGGTACAGGTTAATCCCAACCAAGCTCCCATTGCATGAGGTTTCAAAGATTGAATATAACATATCCATGTATATGTTGTAGCCAGGACTTGGCTACCCCAATTTGCAGAAAGAAATTGTTTTCCTGGTTTCTTTTGCTATATTGGTAAGTTGCTTTATGGAGATCAAGAATTATTTATTTCCCTAAAATGTTCAGTTAAACCAAAATCAGAGATTTGTGTAAATTGTTTTCTTTTAAAAACCAAAAGGATATCATATCATTATACCCTTGTGACAGACAATTCACTTCCTACAATCACAACTCCAGGAGAACCTATCTTATACATGGAGGTCTTTAAGGGAAACATAAATGTATCATCCATGAAGGACAAAGGGAACAAATTCTTCTGAGTCATTTTGGGAGACTTTGGGAAAAGGTGATAGGAGGTAGGAGAAAGGAGGACTGGAGGGTGGGGAGGAAAAAGAAATTGAGGGTTCAGAGAAGATGAGGTGAGAGGAACAGTGTAAGATACCCAGCAGGGAAAGGGGAAATATAGATGATATCAGCTGTCCTTGAATAGATGGCACTTAGCATGCAAGTCCACAAGGAAAGGTAAACAAGAAATTTCTAAAACTAAAACACTTCTGATTTTGTTGATTTGAATGTTCTCTCTCTCTCTCTCTGCCTTTTAGTAGTTTGGATAAAGGTTTACATATTCATCGATAATCCTAAAGTAGCCAACTCTTTGTTTCATTTATTCTTTGTCTTGTTTTCCTTTTATCTACTTTAAATGATTTCAATTTGAAGTATTTCCTGGCCTCTACCTCTGATGATGGGAGATGTCATTCTGTATATGTTTCTACAATTTCGACAATGAACAAAGCAATTATGCTGGCCAACAGAAAAGGAAGATATGAGGGACTAGGAGAAAAGGAGGAAATAGGGAAGAGGACAAGATGGAGAGTCTGGAGTGAAATAGAACTGCAAGGCATTCCGCCTCGTAAGACCACGCGGAAATACATAGAAATGGGTTAATAATTAAGACAGAGCTAGCCGATAAGAAACTAGTAATGGGCCAACAGAGTTATATCAAATACAGAGTCTCAGCGTGATAATTGGGGCTGGCTTGGTGGCAGGAACAGACCAGCAGTGGGAGGAAAAACCGTACTTGTTACAAATGGCACCCAACATGGGGCTACTAACAACTTCCCTTAAAATTTAACAAAAGCTTAAAAAGGGGTGTTACAAAGCAAAGAATCAGAGACAAGGAAGGCTTCTTACTAACAGCATTTTCTCGGTTGGATCTACTTGCAAGATAAGCAGATATTTGCTATATCCTTTAGGGAATTTTCCTGACACAGCATAAGCGGCAAAAAACTATACAGCTTTTAAATAACTCTGCTAACAATTTATTGGTGTGTATGAGAGCTTGCAATGGCAGTGACCACATCAGACTGAGGCAGTGAGCACAGCTTTCAGTGCTGGTGGTAAAATAGCCACCGCCATCTTTTATAAACTGCTGAAGATACAACAAAGACTTTCATTTTAGCAATGTTGTTGTTTACCAGATAAAAGACTTGTGGCCAGAAAAAGATAAAGATTTACAGGAAAGACAGATTCATATTAAGAAAAACTTCTAAAGGTTTACAGTGCTTTAAAATATATGTAGACATGGAAAAAAATAAAATGGTTTTAAAGATACAAAGAGGAACTGGGTGTGGTGGCACACACCTTTAATCCCAACACTCAGGAGACAGAGGCAAGCAGATCTCTGTGATTTCAAAGTAAACCTGGTATGCAAAGTGAATTCCAGGACAGATAAAGTTTCACAGAGTAACCCTGTCTCTAAAAATAAAAATAAAGTAAAATAAACAGAGTAATAATAAAACCACTTAAAGATGAAAAGCTCAGAGAATCTGGTTACTGTAGGCTATTGTGTTGTCTCTGCATTTTTTGCCTACTGATAAAATAACAACAACTGATAAAGGGAAATACTGCATTAATTCAATTTATATATTTTAAAAATGCTTTGACTCCAAATTTAAGATCTAAGGACAACTTACTGGGGAAGGATTTCTATTTTTGTTTACACAGAAAGTAAAGCTTTGGATTCCTTCCAGACTAATGTAGTTTGAGCAAGCCATGACCCCCTGAAACAAGTACCAGGTAATCCTACATTCAAAACAGCTGAACAAAGCAGCCTTGCAGACAAAGCCAAGATTTCTCGTAATCTCAGGATACTAATGACAGCACCCCTATCAGCAGGAAGTATGGAAAGAATGACGCCCAAATTCCCAAATATTGTTTATAAATGTTTGTTTTCATTTAAATTGACTTGGTTATAAATGGTTAATGATCACAGCCAATTCTTTGTAAAGGTAAAAGGGGATTATGGTATAGATATGAATACATTGTTTTGGAATGGATTTTAATTTATTGATACAATTTAAGGTCAATTTTATGATATGTATATTTCTGTTATTTAGGCATTGTGTTTCTATAGCTCAGAAATGTAATGTATAATTTAATGCATATTATAGATAGTTACCAATAATAGTTAAGTTAGCTAAGGTTTCTAGATATATAGACATGTATTTGAGATAAACAGGCATTCTTCAAACCTTTCAAAAATCTACAGAGATATGGCATTTAAAATGGTTTAGGGTTTTCTTGACAGTGAGACATAAATGCTCTGGCAACACAACCTGAGTCAGAAAGGAAGATGAAGATGAACATCGAAGAAAACGTTATGAAGTTTGCTTTCAATATAGCAAGACTGGCCATTTGGACAAGATACTGCTCTTGTCTGGACTGTTTGACTTTGTGATATATAAACTGGACATGCAGGACCCACAGAAAAGTGACTGCTGATTCAAGAGTTCCTGCTTCTTGAAAGAGTCTGCCAGACAGTCTGCAGGACACAGAAAAGTGACTGACAAACTGCCAATACAAAGAAGTCAGTTTAACGTTTCCTGCTTTGCTGAAGAGTCTGCCAGACACACTATGGCCTATGGGCTGAAGATGGAAGATTACAAAAGAACCTCGGGTGACCTGGCAGTGAGATGTCTCTGACATTTCTAGAGTTTTATGTTGAGGACAGATAGTTATAGTTTGTTTTCCTTAGTTAAGCTTAAAGATAAGTTACATATAGGACATTAGACTCACAAATATAAGATAGATAATAGAATAGTTTCTTTTAATCTTGCTAAATGTTAATGGACTAAATATTGTTAACTGTGATACTTATGATAACTGTTGTGTTATATATTTTGCTATGTTAAGGTTAAAACCCTTCTTTTTATTTAGGCAGAAAAGAGGAGATGATGGGAGATGTCATTTTGTATATGTTTCTCATACTGGTTAATGAATAAAGCACTGTTGGCCAATAGGAAAAGGAAGATAGGAGGGACTAGGAGAAAAGGAGGAAATAGGAAGGAGGAGCCAAGATGGAGAGTCTGGAGTGAACAGAACTGCCATTTCTCCACTCTCAGTAAGACCACATGGGAATACATAGAAATGGGTTAATAATTAAGACAGAGCTAGCCGATAAGAAATTAGTAACAGGCCAACAGAGTTATATCAAATACAGAGTCTCAGTGTGTTACTTGCGGCTGGCTTGGTGGCAGGAACAGACCAGCAGTGGGAGGAAAAACTCCATACAATCTGAGGTGAGTTTTTTTTGTTGTTGTTGTTGTTTTGTTCTAGAGCTTTCAGTCTTTCAGTTGTGCTGTTAAGTCACTAGTATAATTATTTTCCAGTTTCTTCATGTAGCACTTAGTGCTTTGAATTTTCCTCTTAGCACAGCTTTCCAAGTGTCCCATAATTATGGGTATTCTGTTTTCATTCTCATTGAATTCTAGGAAGTCTTTAATTTCTTCATTTCTTCCATGACTTAGGAATGGTGGAATAGCCTGTTGCTCGATTTCCATGAGTTCATAGGCTTTCTGTAATTTGTGTTGTTGTTGAATTCTAACTTTAAAACTGAGGGAGGGAGAAAAGGAGGTAGGAGGGAACTTCAATCAATGTTAAAAAAATAAAAATAAACCTTGGTGAGCCAATAAGATAGAAGGTATTCCATTTCTTTCTTTCTTTCTTCATTTCTTTATTTTTGTATGTGTTAAGGCTTGCTATATTGCCAAATATGTGGTCCATTTTATAGAAGGTTCCATGTGGCACTTAGACAAAGGTATATTCTTTTGTGTTTGGATGGAAAGTTCTATAGATGTCTGTTAAGCCTAATTGGGTCATAATTTTGTTAGTTCCTTTGTTTCTTTGTTAAGTTTCTATCTTGTGGTCATTTCTAGTGGTGAGAATGTGATGCTGAAGTCTCCCAATCTAAGTGTATGAGATTTTATGAAACTTCAATTTTAGCCATGTTTCTGTTACCAGTGTGGGTGCCTTTTGTTGGGGCATAGATGTTCAGAATTCAGACTTGTCCTGATGGATTTTTCCTGTGATGAATACAAAATGACCTTCTTGATATATTTTGATTGATTTTAGTTTGAAGTCTAATATTTTTAGATATTGGGATAGCTACACTTGCTTATACCATGGGTGCATTTGATTGGAAAATCTTTTCCAAAGCCTTTACTCTGAAGTAGTATCTGTCCTTGATGTTACAGTGGTTGTGTGTGTGTGTGTGTGTGTGTGTGTGTGTGTGTGTGTGTGTGTGTGTGTTTGTGCAGCAGAGGATTGATTCTGTCTTCATATTCATTATTAGCCTGTGTCATATACATATATATATATGTGTGTGTGTGTGTGTGTGTGTGTGTGTGTGTGTTTGTATGTATGTATGGATATATAGCATATATGTATATATATTTTTACAAGATTCCATTTTTTTTCTGCTGAATTGTATTTCATGGTGTAAATATCCCATCTTCTTTATCCATTCTTAGGTTGAGGGCATCTACGTTGCTCCCAGCTTCTTGTTATTACATATAATGCTGCTATGAACATAGTTAAACACATGTCTTTGTTACATGGATGTGGATCATATGGGTATATGCCTAAGGTGAAATTGCCAAGTCCTGTGGTAGATTGATTCCCATTTTCCTGAGGAACCACCATACAGATCTCAAAAATAGCTGTACAGTTTGCACTCCCACCAGCAGTGGAGGAGTGTTCCCCTTCTCCACATCCTCTCCAGCATGAGTCGTCATTGGTGTTTCTAATTTTAGCCATTCTGGCAGGAGTAAGATTGTATCTCAGAGAGTGTTTGATTTGATGGATAAGGTTTTCTTTGATGGATAAGGATGTTGATCACTTTCTTAAGGATCTTTTGCCATGTTGGATTCCTCTATTGAAGTTCTCTATTCAGTTATGTAACCTAATTTTTAATATGTTTATTTAGTGTTTTGGTGAATAGTTTCTGGGGTTCTTTTTATATTTTGGAGATCAGCCTTCTGTCAAATGTGGGGTTCGTGAAGATTTGGTCTTGTCAGTTGTGTATTTTGCGTTCCAGAAGCGTCTCAAACTCAGGAGATCTATGTGTCTATGCTACTGGTGTTATGTACAGGAAGCAGTCTCTGTACCAATCTGTTCAAGGGTACCCCAACTTTCTCTTCTAAGAGGTTCATTGTATCTGGATTTATGTTGAGGTTTGATCCATTTGGACTTTGTGCATGGATATAGACATGGGTCTATCTACAGTCTTCTACCATCATCCAGTAGTGCCAGCACCATTTGTTAAAGATACTTTCCTTCTTCCATTGCATACTTTTACCTGTTTTGTCAAATAAGTTGTTTGTAGGTGTGTGTATTAATATCAGGATTTTTGATTCAATTCCATTTATCTACCTGTTTATTTTTGTGCCAATACCAATCTGTTTTCAGTACTATAGCTCTATAGTAGAACTTGAAGCCAGGGATGGTGATGCATATCACATTTCCTTTATAGTACAGGGTTGTTTTGTCTATCTTGGCTTTTTTGCTTTTCATATAAAGTTGAGTATTATTTTTTAAAGGTCAGTGAAAAATAGTGCTGAGATTTTAATTAGGATTTCCTTAGTGTCCGTTGTTATATCACCCTTATCATTTCTGATTATATTGATTTGCATGTCTCTCTTCTGTTTGGTTAGTTTAGATAAAGGTTTCCCTATATCATTGATTTTCCCAAAGAACTAACTCTTTGTTACATTTAATTCTTTGTATTGTTTTCCTAGTTTCTATATTATTGATTTCAGACCTCAAATTGATTATTTCCTGGTGTCTGCACTACTGGGGTGAGTTTGATTCTTTTTGTTATAGAGCTTTCAGTTGCACTGTTAATTCTTTATTATGTTTATTCTCCACTTATTCATGTGGGCACTGAGTGCAATAAACTTTCCTCATACCACTGCTTTCAATGTGTCCCACAGTTTTGGTATACTGTTTCTTCATTCTCTATAAACTCTAGGAAGCTTTTCATTTCTTTCTTTATTCCTTGATCGAGGAATGTTGCAATTGCTCATTGTTCCGTTTCCATGAAATTATAGGGTTTCTGAAATTCGTTGTTGAATTCCATCTTTCCATCTTTAAATCATGATGGTCAGATAAGATACATGGGGTGGAAAAATATATATATATATATATATATATATATATATATATATATCCGTTGAGATTTGCTATGTTGCCAGTATGTGGTCGATTTTACAGAAGATTGTATGTGAGCTGTGAAGGAGTTATATTTGTTTGTTTTTGGATGAAATATTCTATAGATGTCATTAAACCCAATTGGGACATAACTTTAGTTATTTTGTTTCTTTCTTAAGTATTTTCCTGGTGGCCCTGTGTTAGTGGTGAGAGTGGAGTGTTGAAGTCCTCCAGTATGAGTGTGTTAGGTTTTATGTGAACTTTAAATTTTAGTAACATTTATTTTACGAATGTATGTGCCTATGTGTTTGGGAATACATGTTCAAAACTGAGACTTTATTCTGTTGGATTAATGCTGTGATGTATATGACATGACCTACTTCATTTCTTTCTCCTTCTTCCTGTCTTAGGGGCCTATAGGGGTAGGAAAATCTCTGTCTCTCCTCTGTTGCCCATCACTGGAAAACCAGCCCTGATCACCAAGGACAGGATGACTCCATTTTGTCAACACACAGGTTACCTGTGTATTGGCTAGAGTTTATCATAGCTGTCTCCCATATCAGCCATTTCAAGGTGATGAAAATGTACCTGTATGGGTTGCATTTTTATAGCATTTGATTTTTAATGAGGCACATCAGTTTGTTAACAGAAAATGTCCTAGCGATAAAGACTAAGTAGGCTAAGGATGGGACCTAGCAGGGGAAGGAGGTAAAGCAGGAGTCCGTTCTAGGCATTCCAGATGGTTGATCAAACAGCCATCTGCAAAGTTTCTCGGGCTCTTCTTGATGTTTCTTGATTCTGTCTAGAACTATTCCGGATTTGTTAGCATAAAGCAGCATTTAGCTGTAAAGTCAAATAACTCACTTGTCAGCAGTGAGCAAGTCTAGCCCTCTTCATTTTGTAGGTACACCACTGCTAGAGAGTCAACTTGGTCCTGGAGGTCCTGACTGAACTTTAGATGGTCTGTACACTATCAGTAGCTGCTGAGATAGCTTGAGTATGATTTATTGCTATTCCCATTGTTTCTCTTTGGATGCAACTTATGCCTAAGAAACACAAAACACGACACTCAACCCTCAATGGAGTTTATAGAGAGAGGGAGAGAAAGAGGTAGCTGGTACAACCAAAAGTAGAGAGAGAGGGGAACAGAGAGAGAGAGGAATGAGAGAGCAAAGTAGCAGAGAGAGGCAGAGAAGCAGAGAGGCAGAGAGGCAGAGAGTGAGAGGGGTGTGTGCCACTTGCTTTTAAAGGGACTTGCTCATGCATAACTGAGTCCTCTGGCAGCCAGGTAAAGCCAGGTAAAGCTGACATAGGGATGACACTGCCATGAGCCTCCCGCCCATCATTGGGAAGGGGTCAGCTGGCTGCTAGTTCCTAACACCCATGCCTGCAGAACTGTGGCTAGGTCTCCTGAAATACCAAGTCCAACCAATATTGGAATGGATTAGATGGCTCTCTTGTGCCTCAGAGTGAAATAGTCTATGCTGCATATTGGGATGGGCACATCCAGGTATTATTTCTATATCTGGAAGGAGGGTAGTCAGGACACCCAATCCTGTCCAATTAGCTGGCAGCAAGGAATAAGCTAAATCACTGCACAAAGTAGGACTTGTCCAGAACCAGCACATAGAGCTGTGGAGACATTAATTACTGAAAAGCAAGAGGTAAAGGAGGCTTGTCCTACATCTCTATCAAAGCTGTCATTCATTCTTAAAATGTTTGTAAAGCCATGAGGAATTATCTGGATTTTAAAAGAGACTCTATGTGTGAAGTTATCCTTCCCCATGAATTCATAATTAGGCAACAAGGAATCATAAAGTACAGGTAATGCTTTGGACCAGGAGGTTCCCAAGGTCAACCATAGCTGGCAGTCTTTTGCTAGGCTGGGGTTGGTAATGTTTAAAGCATAATGGGTAGCAGACTGAATATCTGACGTTTGTGAGTTGCTGTTTATACCGCTGGGTTTGGGAAGTAATAATGTATGATAATCCGTATGAAGAATCAGAGAGTCAATCATGGTTTGCATTTTTCTGGACTATGATTTCTCTGCCCTGATCTCTCAGCCCACCATCAGAAACACGGATGGGTGCTATCTTATCACAACAGGCTGGTTTTCCAGGTGGAGCAAAGTGTGAAGCCTGAGCATATTTGTTGGAGTAGAGATCTTGAGGGATAGTTCCCTAGTCTCCTCCAAATTACCCTTCATAGTTTTAAAGGGAATGCTGTAAAGTATGATCGATTTTTATGAATGCACTCTTGGGAGGTGCCATAATACCTGGCATTTATTTTATCTACAAAGTTGCACTCCATTGGACAAAGGCCTGGCTCTCCATTAATGATGGGAAGGGACTTAGGTTTGTTAACACGTATCCAGTCTTGAGTGACTCCCCTGTTAAGGGCAGACTGCATGGATAGATAAGCAGTTTTATCTCCTCAATCAACATATCCAGTGAAGGAACCAGTAGTAAGGTACTTTCCTCCTGCAATCACATGGGGCTCCATATAATGCTTTATCAATTCACTGTCATCAATGAGCTGATCAAATCCTTGTTCTGAGAGAGGGAACAATAGGAGGGAGGCCCAAAATATAATGTATGTCTTCATGTCTGGAAAACAGAAAGGAATAAATATTCGAAAGCAGGATACTTCCAGTTGAAAGAATTCATGTTAACATCTATTTGTTTAACTAATCTACAGAGAGCCATCATCTGGCTGACTTCATTTCTTTGAAGTAAAAGCACACTGATCCTTGGCCCCACATTGGGAATGGGTTGGGGCCATGGCAGGTGTTATTTGGGGTCTCTCCACATGAACGTGGTGAATGTTTTGTGTGTATTAGAGAGACAGAATAGCATGACAGCAGATTTTCCAACTTTATAACGATTTTAAAATTAATAATGAAGAGTGCATGTGTTAGGATATTTCTTAGGATGCCTTTGGTGGGATACCAGGTTCTCCCCTTTTAATTTATTAACAGGGAAGTTAAGCATGAGTTTAGTTGCTGTGCAGCTGTGAGCTTTTCAGTGTTAAAAGTATTGATCGATCCATGCTGCCTCATCAGACAACCATGTAATTGTGTTCTCTCTGCCTATTGCCTGTCATGTTTTCTGTCACACTGTGCACTTCTTGCAGTGATGGCAGAAGCTATGAACTAAATAATGTCTTCCTCATAATATTCATGTCAGTTATTTTATCGCAGGAACAAATAGTCTAACATGTAGGATGGGGAGAATCTAATCCCAGCCAGGGTCTGAACCATCATATAGAACCCAGGAAATCAAATCAAGGACTTGGAGGTCTGCCTACTGTGCTCCCTGCCATACAAAGACATGGTAAGGGTATTGATCTCGAACCCATAAAAGATTCCTTGGGTTGCACCCACCTCATTGATGGGGAATAGATGACAGGAACATCTAACAAAGCACAGACCAGGATACAGAATTTTGATCTGTAGTGAGATAGTCCTTTTGTGGCACTGGCCATGCCCATTGGGGTGGAGCCATGGGCAGAAGTGACCTGTGGAAGGAAGTCAGAGGAAGAGCCTGGAAAAGCTCTCTTGCTGGTGGGACTCGGACAGGAGAACATCCGGTGGAAATTGCTGGTGTTCATCTGTCTAGGCTGCAAGTTTATTTTCCCTGAATAAACATCTGTTCAGCCTATTTATTTATCCTGATCCTATTTAACCGCAATATTGATCATTTCATAATCACCTGTCAAGTGGGACATCCTGACAGGCTCTTAGATCAGGCTCCTGGGAATCCTGAACTGGATTGAACAGGCACATGTCACAGCAGTGGATCCAAGCTGTTCTTCAGCCATTCTGAGTCAGACTCCAGGAGGGGAACTCTTATCCAGTGTTAATATGTGGAGATGAGATGGCACATTCCAGATGGCATCTAGGGCTCATTCATTCTTGATGCCTAATTTAGCATTCAGAATGGACAGGGCCCTAAGGGTTCAACATTCTGTGTGCCACAAAATTTTGACAAAGATAGCTCTCAGGAGCAAATGCCTCAGCCTTTATATGCACTCAGAAAATATTTCTGTATTTGTACTCCATTGGGCAGAGATCCCAGGAGGGGACAGTGTGGAAGGGAAGAAGACAAGAACAAAGAAAGAGATGAAGAGAAAAGCATTAAAAATGAGCTGAGGGTTGTGACGTTGAGCTATGGACTGGACACAGTGGGACTCACTCCGATAAGGCAGTTTGGTTGGGATGGTGAATGGAATGGGATGAGATGTAAACACTACATTGTTTCTTCCTCCAGCAAGCAAACACCAACTCCTTTGATGCATCTTTGCAAAGCCTAAGACTGACTTCATATTTATCTCATTTGACATCCCTCCAGTCATCCTTAGCATGAGTAACAATTCCTCACCTCTATTTCCCCCCGTGCTAACTTTCTAACCTTCCTGGTTAAGACATATGCATATTAATAAACAATAGACTTTTTTAATGCATCTGAAGCTTCACTATCAAGAAGAAGGAGGAGATGGTAGAAGAAACAATAACCACGAGTAAGGCTTCTAATTGCAAGCTTAGCAGCTAGAAGAACCATGATTAAGGCTACTAGCCAGGAGGTAGTGGCCCAGGCCTCTAATCCCAGCATTTGGGAGGCAGAGGCAGGAAGACCACTGTGGTGAGTGCATGGCCAGCATGGTCTACAAGAGTAAGTTCCAAGAGAGTTTCTAAAGCCACAGAGAAACCCTGTCTCAAAAAACCAAAGGTGGTGCGAGGAGGGGGCTACTAAATGCAACCTTAGCGGTTATCTGAAGTAATGTGAGCATGTCCCTAGTAATCTTATCCCACATAAGAGGGTCCAGACTACTAAAGGACTTTGCCTAAAAATGCAGTATGTTGACAAAAACATTATTTTATTATCCCTGCCACCTCATAAAACACCCTTACAACTCTACCCTAGACCTTTGGAAAACAGGTGTGGTTGCCTTGAATCTGCTGGAACCACCTCATAGGTACAGCACAATTCAATGAGTAAGGCAGTGACTACTGTAGAGTGATGTCAGATGTCTAAAATAGAGTAAGTCAGGCAAGAAAACTGGCATAGGCTATGACCCAGGAACTACCAAGATCTGTTGCATTTGGAAGCTATAGGCTATAAGTGGTCTGGGAAGATGTCAGGAAAAATGGGAAAGAGTGGAGGGGGTAGACCAGAGAAACCAGGAAGAGTACCATAAGACCAGTGAGGAGGTAGCCATGGCCTGTGAGGAAAATCTCTAGTCTAGACCAGGGTTATCTTTGTAGGTTGCCTTAGTTAGGGTTTGTTTTATGTGATAAAACACCATGGACAAATGTCACTAGGGAAGGAAAGGGTAAATTTGGCTTATATTTCCACTTTGCTATTCATCACTGAAGGAAGTCAGGACAGGAATCAAACAGGGCAATTGCCTGCAGGCAGGAGCTGATGCAGACTCTTTAGACCTGTGTAACTGACCTCTTTTCTTAACAGAATACTACTCACTGAGCCCAGGATATGGCTACCTGAGGTCTGGGCCATCTGAAATTGATCTAATTTTGAAAATGCTTGAGCCATATTTCAAGGAGGCATTTTTTTTTCAGCCCTAGGCCCCTTCCTCTCCAATGACTATCTTGTGTCAAGTTGACACAAAACCAGCTTTTCCAGAAGCTTACAAACATGGTTTTCTGTGTTGTTTGCAATACAGAACTAAACCCCACCCTTGAACCAGCAAGGAGAACTCTGTACTGATGACCTATATTACCACACTTTTAAAAGTTTTCCTTGTTTGCTTGGATGATTGGCTTTGATGTTATTTTTCCTTACAATGTAATTTCAACCTTGATAGCTCAGCTGGTTGGGAAATGCCAGTTCTTTCTGCCTCAGCCTCACTAATGCTAGCATTTTAGACATAACATATGCATGTTCCAACATGGCCTCTCAGAGAATTATTGGGCGTGAAAATACCACACATGAGCAAGGTTTAAGGAAGTAGCCTGACACTTCAAACCTCTATGTACCACAGCCAGGTTGACCAAAGGGATGGGCTAAAAAGACACACATGCATTGGAGGCTGGTTAGATGGAGAAGCTAGGTCCTGCTGCTAGCAGGACTAAACAGGTGGGGACCAGCCTGCAAGCACAGGCTCAGAGAAAAGGGAAGTGGGAAGGGAGGCACAGAAGCCTGTTAGCTCCCAAATATCAGCCTTAGGGATTGGCATAGTTGAGTACCAGAAAAGTGGTTGCTTGCCTTCTTTTTTTTTTTTAACCTTACATAAACCACCATCATCCTCCAGGTACTTCAGGGTCATTTTTAAAATAAAAATTATGAGTGAAATATATGAGGCATAAAGTTGTTATGTGTGGCTTCACCCAGAGTTGCAGATCTCTAGCACTGTCTTCCAAGCCAGGTACCAGGCACTTCCCAAGGCTGTTCCTACAGCAAACTCCAGCTAGCCCTAAAAGTGTACACCGTCAGTTCTATTGGCTAGTTGAGGACACACTCCGACCTACCTAGAACTAATGTTTCGTAGGTGGGTCACCAGGCTGGACCTCCCTCCTCCAAATTATTTGTGTCTTCTGAACTTAAAATCACCCTGAGCTTAAACCCATGAATAAGAAAGAACCACAAATATTTTCTGCCAGGCAGGAACCCTGACAGTTCCACATTTCTTCCTGTGTTTCCTACTGGATTGAGAGACTGCAATAACCATTCAAAGCACTTTTATCTGAGTCCCACATTTTTCTCTGAAAATTTGGTTGTGTTGCTAGATTTTAAATTCTGTTGTTCTTAAGAGTTTTGAAGATTTTCTACTTATATTGTTAAAATAATCACCTTTATACCTTTATTTAGTTAAAAGACAGAAGTACACACACCATCAACCCAAAAAGCCCTTCATCTCCCACACATCAGAGTCTCCCTCTGCGTCCTGGCTGGCCTGAACTATGTATGTAGTCTGGGCTATGATCATACCTCAACCTCCTCAGTGCTGGGATTACAGCACTGAACCACCATTCCTAGATATTCTTTTCCCCCAACTGTGTCCTCATCACCACTTTAAGAGTTTTCCCTCCTGCTAGAGGTGTTAGCACACCTTCATACCTGCACTCCAGGAGGCAGAGGCAGGCAAATCTTTGAGCAATGAGGGCAGGCTGGCTCCACAGTGGTGAGCTCTATGACAGCCAGGATTACACTGAGAAACCTGTCTTGAAAAACCAAAGAAATGATTTTCCTCTGGTAGTGGCTGTCCTGTTTATATCAGATGCACTATAAGTAAAGTGAATAGACACAAGAGTAAGAGAATGTTAAATTGCATTCTCCACCAAAAATTCAAGGAAAGAGCCACTATGTACAGTATGCCCATTTAAATCAGAACAAAGCAGCTCGAATGAGCAACAGGATAAAATTCAGGCAGAATTATCCCTGCTTTGTATCAGGAATATCATTCATTGGACTAGCTCTCCGGTAATCCCACAATAAAATGCTTCATAAACTATTATAGTACTACTGGTATGCATAATGGGAACCAAACCAATGTCTGTCTGTTCTTCCATTGCAGTCACAACAGTAGCTGAGCCAGAAAGAAAAACTGTCAGTGCTGGAGAGTGGAGCGGTCACTGGGTCCGCCCTGGATGCTGTGGGAACATAAAGAACAGAAATGTTTCTAACTGGCCTGTCAGACAAGACACAACTTGGTAAGTGTAGAGCAGGCTGCCTTTCCAGAGCCTCTGGCTGACAACTTGTCAACCGTATAAAAATCCCTGAGAGGCAGCTTCAAAGCTGAGTAGAGTAGAGATTCTAAAAAAAGATCATACATACACCCCTGTTTGGTCAGGGGGAGCTATGCCATTGAGAAGTTCTGTACCATGCACTAGGTAATATTCAGGGAAAATAGAAATGTGCAGCAGATTTTGGTATCTGGCCCTCAACCAAGTAGAACTGTCTGGAATGGAATGGCAGAATAGGGAATTCAGGAGAGTTATAAACCTTCCCAGGACTCTTCCTCGGTGCAGGCACTCAGAAAACGTACCTTTGTTTCTTCCTTTTCCCATCTTGTTTTTTCTGGTGCTGCCCACTGCCTTGGCTTGGTGGGAATTGAAGCCCATACGAGGGGCACTCTTAGGACATGTGACTTTGTTGGAGTGGGTATGACTTGTTAGGGGAATTATCTCACTATGGGTTGCGCTCTGCTGCTTCCTATGCTCAAGATACTGCCCAGTACATTTCAGTCAATTTT